>NC_016088.4:6316818-6341581 GCF_000004515.6 Glycine max | reverse complement strand
AAAAAAGCAACTAATATAAAAATAATTCATTACTAAACATCCACAACTTAATTTTAAAAAAAAAATTAAACAACTTCATTTATAAAAAAAAACACAACTAATGTAAAAAAAAATTAATTAGTAAACATCCAACTCTTAATTTAAAAAAAAATAAGAAACTTCATTTCTAAAATAAACACAACTAAATTACTTAGTAAACATCCACAAGTTAATTTTAAAAAAAAAATAAACAACTTCATTTATATAAAAAAAAACACAACTAATATAAAAATAATTCATTACTAAACATCCACAACTTAATTTAAAAAAAAAATTAAACAACTAATGTAAAAAAAATTATTTAGTAAACATCCACAATTTTTTTAGAAAATAAAATACTTCATTTATAATTAAAAAAAACTAATTAATTAAAAAAAATAGTATTTTTATAAAACTTCCAAAACACACAACTTTAATTATAAAAATAGACAACTTCATTTTTAAAGAAAAAACACTAATTTAAAAAAATAAACAATAAACAAAAACAAATACAACTACTTTTATAAAAAAAATTACAATTTAATATTTAGTAAAAATACACAATTTAAATTATAAAAAGAACATGACATCAAGAACCCAAACCTCATTTTTCATAAAATCTATAAAACAAAATAATCAACAGAAATATAATAATTCATTTAAAAAAAACAAAAGAAATTTTGTTTTAAAAAAAAAACACTTTCCGGAAGAATTGTTCTTCCGGAATTATTCCTCTTCCGGAAACTTCTTCCGGAAATCCCAAACGTTTTCCGGAAGAACCTTTCTTCCGGAATGTTTCCGGAAGAAGGGTTCTTCCGGAAAACGTTTGGTTTCTTCCGGAAGAACACTTCTTCCGGAATGTTTCCGGAACATGTTCTTCCGGAAGTTTCGGAAGAACCCATAACGGGTCTTCCGGAAGCCTCGCCGTCAGCCCCCTTTCCCCATTTTTTCTGGCACCTCCTGCTC
This sequence comes from Glycine max, assembly GCF_000004515.6. Taxonomy (NCBI): domain Eukaryota; kingdom Viridiplantae; phylum Streptophyta; class Magnoliopsida; order Fabales; family Fabaceae; genus Glycine; species Glycine max. The sequence goes on along the minus strand of NC_016088.4, from coordinate 6,340,597 downwards.
TCGTCTTCTACCCTATGGTTCCGCTAACCTAAGGTTCTTTTAACCTAGCCTAATGCTACAACTACACAGTGCATAATAAAACCAAATGGAAGGTTAATGAAACTTACCTCGAACGGCAATGGCGTCCAAGCGAAAGAAGCAGCAGCTGGGCTCGCGGTGGAAGAGAAGGCTCGCGGAAGAGGAAAGAAAAGAAAGAAAAGCAGAAGCAAGAAGTGATTCCGGGAGAGAAGAGGGAATGTTTTAAATTTTTTAATGAAGGGTAAAATAGTACTTTCAATAAATTGCTGGGTGCACCTAGCATTTCCCTTTCTTGTGGCAGAGATTGTTGTACCGGACCAAAAAGTTTCAAATTCTAGTTGTTCTACTTTAATCTTTAATTGTAATGTATATTAATTATTATTGATCATTGATTCCGAAACTTTATAAACTAATCAACGTGGTTGGTTTTAATTAGTTTTATTCTATCTAACAAGAGATCTGGTTTTGGTTTAATAGTTTGCTATGGGATTAAATAGCGATTAGTAAGGATGTTAAAAAAAAAACTAGTTCAAATTGAATGAGATGGCAATCGAAGCCAAAACGAATTGATTTTTTTTTTTCAAACTAGTTCAAGAAAAAATGAGTGCACTATTTTATAAAACAAATTCGATAAACTGAATTATTTTTACAAAAACAATTTGGTTAGCCAAAATGGTTTTTATTTAAATATTTTTTTATTTAAAAAAATAGTTCAAAAACTAGTTTGAAAAGTTCTTCTATTAGAATTAGTTTAAAATTGATTAAAAATTAGTTCAGTTTAGAACCAGTTTTTTAAAACCAGTTTCTAAATCAGTTTGACTTTTTGGATATAAAATTGAACGGGTTAAAAGAAGTTGAAACCAATTTGATTCGGTTTTTTTACCGAACTAGTTTTTCCACACCCCTATCAAAAAGTTCATTTGCTTTTGCCAGAAAAATATCTTCCTAATAGAGAGTATTTTTAATGAAAATATCTTCTTGTGAAATATGATATTTTTTCTACATTGTGCTATGTTTGATAAGACTTTAGAGAAGTTTATAATTTTACCAATCATTGATCAAAACGATCTTATTTGTATCATGTTTCATAATCATGCTAGTAGGAGACATACTCATCGAGTTCTTGCATAAATAATAGATATGTTTCTTTACATCATTTGTGATCATTTATTTGTTAGTTTATCAACTAATCTTATCAAACACTTTTATAAGCTTTAGTTTATAAGTTTTCAGTTAGTTTCCAATTTTCAGCTCCTAGTTTATAGTTTATAAGTAGTTGTTTATAAGATAATTTTACCAAACATAACCAATAGAGCAAAATATTGTTACTGTGTCGAAGTCCTACTTAACTGGTTAACTACAAAATTTTCAATCTTTCTTCCTTTAGGCATATTAAAGATTTTTGGTTGGTCAAATTGAAATGGAGGGCGTTGCTGTCCCTTGGATGAAAATGGAAGTGTGTTTTTGTTTCACATATGGGCGTTGTTCTTTTTATTTTTTTCACACTCGGGGTGTGCAATGAAAATACAATTTTATTGTACACTGTTCAACAAACAACATAATCATACTTTTGTTGTTGATTGAGAATCCCCAACCCTTACTCCCCTCATCACAAACCCTCCCCCCACCCTCCCTGCCTCATCTTTGACTCTAACAGCAACTCCATTGTCCTCGTCCACAACCCCTCTTCCCCTTCCCTCACTTGCACTGTTTATGTTCGTGTGGGATGTGTGTTGCAGGTCTAAACATGGGTGAGGTGTGCACAACAAATATGGACATGGGTGGGGTGCACACAGCCTCAATGGTGCTCAAATGATGCAGTGGTGCTCTGATATGAAGTGGCACGACAGTGGATTTGTTTGGGGTGAGAAAATGATTCTGAATAAAGAGAGGGAAAGCAGAGAGAGTATGAGGAAGGGAAATCGAGTAATTTCTAATGTTTTGATGTGTGAATGACAATTTAGGTAGTGTCAATGTCAAATCCCAATATCTTATTCTTAGTATACGTGTAAGTAATCCAAATTAATCTAATCTGAAGACAATTATTATGATTTAGTTTAAGTGTCAAATTTGATCTACGTCGAGTCCTCTTAATTTTGTTTTAACCTGACATCTATGTCTTTTTCTTTTTTCTTTTAAATAGTATTACTATGTTTTTATAGATAAAATAGATGTTAAAATAGTGGGGGAAAAGAAGAGGAATGAATATACAAATTTGGCATAGATTGAAATAAATCCTAAAATTATCCACCAAATTGGTGGCACCATGAACTTTTTGGGCTGGGCCAAGAATTCGAGTCACCAACTCTTATGAAACAAAAAGAAGTTGGGTGTTGCTAGGTACACCCAACACTATTGCTGGTGCACCCAACATATTTCGTTAATGGCAAAAAAGCCCCTGCTATTTTACTTTTAAGTTGGTGTTTGTTTTTTTTTTAATGTTTTACGCCTTTATCATTTTGTGCTCCGGTTTCTCTCGTTTGTGGTCATTTTCCATTGTTGAGAGAGGTAGCGGTTCGGTAGAGGTGAAAGTGTTACCGGTCGGTGATTATTGTAGTTATTGTTTTGATTTCGTTGGAGGTACACATTTTTCTAGCTTTTCTGGCTAACTGGTGCTCTAGTAGATTTGATTTTTTTTCACATACGGATGAAGTGAATCCGTAAGATGTATACAGATGAAGTGAATCCATAAGATGTATACGGATAAAGTAGATTCGTAAGTACGAGGTAAAGCATACGAATGCAGTTCATCCATATGATTCTTACGGATGTAGTTCATCCGTGTGGTTTATACAGATGAACTATATCTGTATTCCGTATAAACCATACGGATGTAGTTCATCCGTATGGTTTTTTTTTAAAAAGAATTGGCTAAAGTTTTATTTATTTTAATTATTAATATGTTAAATTAGTGATCTGGTCCCTATAGTTTAATAATTTTATTTTAGTCCCTATAGTGTAATTCTTTTTGGAAATTATGAATTATTTAGTTATTAGAAATTATATATAGTATAAATGTATATTTTAATTATTTAGGTTGAAATTAGTTATAAATTATAAATTTATTTGTATTACTTGCTAATATATATGTAGTTAATTTATTTTGATGATATTTATCAAATTTTGATGGTAAGGACTAAAATGGAATTAAAATATAAAGTATATGGAAGGACTAATATAGGGTTTTTGTTCATTGATATATATGACTATGAATTTTAGTTTTGATAATATGGTGTACACTAAAAGATTATGTAGACTTGTGTATGATGTATAAATTTTTTATTTGTTGTTAAGATGAACGAAGATCAATGGATGTATGACAATATAATGTTTGAAGAAGTTGATATGGATTATCAAAATGAACAAGAATATGGTGTAAATGAATCACATGTTGATTGTTCGGATGCTTTTAATACTTCTCAGGTAATAATGTTTATTATTGTGAGTGATTTGATGAAATGTATGTCTTGTAGAAAACTTAAATTGTCTGGGTTGCGTTGCAGGTCTTTAATACTCGAGATGATGTTTTGCAGTGTGCTCGATCAGTTGCTCATGAAAACGAATTTGTTGCAGTCATTATGAGGTCTGACATATAGACTGGTAGTAGAGGAAGAAGTTCATTTGTATTAATTGGCTGTGAAAGGAGTGGTCAATATAGGTGTAGGAAGAAAGATTTTTTTAGAAGAGATACTGAGAGTAGGAAATGTGGATGTCCCTTCAAGTTTTGTAGGAAACCAGTCATTGGAGGGCAAGGATGAATGGTGAAGTTGATGTGTGGGATTCATAATCATGAATTGGCCAAGTCATTAGTTGGACATTCATACATTGGGCAATTGACTAATGATGAGAAGACAATTATTGTTGATATGACCAAGTTAATGGTGAAACCAAGAAATATTCTGCTAACGTTGAAGGAGCACAATGCCAATAGTTGTACAACAATAAAACAAATATACAATGCAAGAAGTGCATACCATTCTTCCATTAGAGGATGTGATACTAAAATGCAACATCTAATGAAGCTTCTTGAACGAGATTAATATATTCATTGGCATAGATTAAAGGATGAAGACGTGGTACGTGATATATTTTGGTGTCACCCTGATGCAATGAAGTTATGCAATTCATGTAATTTGGTGTTTTTCATAGAAAGTACCTACAAAACAACCAGGTACAGACTCTCACTACTTGACTTTGTTGGGGTGACACCAATAGGGATGACATTCTCTGTTGGGTTTGCATATTTGGAGGGTGAACGTGTTAATAATGTGGTATGGGCTTTAGAACGGTTTCGAGGTCTATTTTTAATACATGATGGCCTCCCGGTAGTTCTTGTGACTTACAGAGACCTAGCATTGATGAATGCAGTGAAAACTGTGTTATTTGAGTGTACAAACTTGTTGTGCAGATTTCACATCGACAAGAATGTCAAGGCCAAATGTAAATCCCTATTTGGTAAAAAAAAAATGCTTGGGAGTATGTCATGGATGCCTAGGAAAGTCTGATTGATTGTCCTTCCGAACACCAGTTCCATGAATGCCTTAAGATGTTTGAAATTGTTTGTTCACCTTGGCCAATGTTTGTTGACTACGTTAACGAAACATGGATAATCCCCCACAAGAAAAAATTTGTTACAGCCTGGACGAATAAGGTGATGCACTTAGGCAACACAACAACAAACAGGTATTAAAATGTTCAACTTTTTCTAGTAAGGTTAATGAATTCATGGAATTTAATTGTTATATATGTTTATTGTTTATTGTTTATTATTTTTTGTGTATTTGAAATGTAGGGTTATATCTGCTCATTGGGCTTTAAACGAGTATTACATACTAGCCTTGGAGACCTGTGTAGTGTTTGGGATGCCATGAACAACATAATCACGCTGCAGCACACTGAAATTAAAGCATCATTTGAAACAAGTACACATGTGGTTGGACATGTTTTTAAAAAAACCTTATACAAGAGGCTTCTTGGAATGGTTTCAAGGTACGCTTTAAATAAGATTGTTGTTAAGTTTAAGCGTGTACATTATGCTGGCAAGAATCCATCTTCTTGTGGTTGTGTCATGAGAACCACGCACGGTCTTCCTTGTGCATGTGAGCTATCTAAGTATGTTCTTGGTAGCATCCCACTAGATTCAATCCATATGTTTTGGAGGAGACTTAGTTTTTCGGACCAAGGGTTATGTGAGGCCCAAGTGACCATAAAGGAAAAGATGGAAACCATATCTAAAAGATTTGAGGAACTTGATGTTTGTGGTAAAGTAACTCTCAAGAGTAAACTTCAAGAAATTGCATACCCTGATCAAAACTCTATGTGTCATCCTCCGTCAAAGGTCAACACTAAAGGTGCACCGAAGAAATCGATGAACAAAAACCAAAGATCTACAAAGCGTGATCCGTCTTACTGGGAGTATGTTGATGCTTTTCATTTTGTGCAAAATAGAAACTCTTCAATGAAGCGTAGTCCCTCATCTTCTGACCAGCCGAATCCAAGAAGGATCATCCCGATGTTGGATCAATTTGAGCCATTTATACAGGGTTTCATTGACAACATTGTGAATGTGAAAGCTGACGGTAATTGTGAATATCGATCGATTGTCGCTTTATTAGGTATGGGTGAAGATTCTTGGTCGTTGGTGCACAATCAATTGCTTAAAGAACTTGCCAAATGGTCAAATGACTATATCAACCTCTTCGGTGACACAGACAAATTCGAGGAATTAAGGAGGTCCCTACTTGTTGATGGGTTATCCAAGGTATGTTTTTTAGGTTTTGGTTTTTAAGAAGTAACTTTAAATAACTTTGATGTGTATATTTTTTTGATTCAGGTTACTGTGGATAAGTGGATGGATATAACAGAGATGGGATATGTCATTGCATCAATGTTTAATGTAATCCTTGTATCGTTGTCCCGACAACAAAGCATGACATTTTTTCCTCTTAGAAGTCAACCACCAACAGATTCTTCTGTGCATCGCATTATATGTATCGATCACGTCTTTAGCAATCATTTTGTTCAGGTACATTGAAGATAGGTAGTCTTATTTTTAAATTTATGCAATCATTTGTGTTCATTTGACTTAATATTGTTTGTGCATGTACAACAGGTTTATTTAATTGACTGTTGTCCTTTACTGTCTCTAGCATTGTTATGGTCTAGGAATTCTCATCCTCAGGCAAAGCAGTGGCCAACTTCATATATTAGTAGAATGCAGTAGTACAGAAGCTTCAAGATGTTGAAAAGAGACTATATTGACCTAAATGAAGATTGAACATGCAGCAGTGGCCGTTGTAATGTCATACATGAGTTGTGTGCATGCGTGTTTTCTCACTGGCTTAAATATTATTACCAATGTAGAAGACAATTTTGGTGAATTCCATGTGATATAAATTGTTGTGATACGCTTATCCTTAATTATTACTTAATTGTTGCATTAAGAAATAAATTATTTGGTGCAAGTAAAATAAATTACACATGTATGATACATCATTGTTAGAATTGAAATTATTGAGTCAAATTATTGAAATTAATTGGTGCAAGTAAAATAAATTGTTGTTATAAACTACACATTCTTTCCCAACCCAGCCACTATGAGTATTCAATAAAATTATCAAATTTGAAATTATTGAGCTGAAAACTAATGATGACGTGCTAAAGGTCTTAGTACAGTCTAACTACTAGAAACAATTTGGGCCAATAGAAATTTTAGTTGTTTTTAGTAAACAGGTAATGAAAATGAAAGACAACGTGTCTCTGTCACAACTTGATTCAATGCAAAATTAGTATTATTTAATTGTAATTTTTCATGCAAATTTTATTTCTTTTCACTATGTTGAAGTTAATGTAATATTTGAATTCGAGAAGTTGTTCACTAGTCTTTAAACTAAGATGAATTTTCTTTCTTTGCACTACAATTTCTAAACATTAAAAGTTCGAGAAGTTGTTCATTGGCCTTTATTTCTTGGGGCAAGAGACCCAAAATGAAACACATTGGATGGCCCAAGATGTTACCAATAGATTATGATACACTTCATTGCCAAAAACCAACCAATAAAAGTTCATGAACACAGAATAAAGCACTTTGCAATGACCAAGGTCCACGTTGTCCTCATAGAACAAATCAAAATATTAAAGTGGAGCCTATGTAGCCCCCAAAAAAATATCAACAAAAATTTAATAGAGCAAATAATAACAGCTAAATTGAAAAGAGATGATCTTGTTATTCATGATTCAAATTTGTTGTAGGCTAAAAATTGAATGGGGCCTGGATTTTATGCAATTTGCTATCCAAAAGGACTGCTCTAGCAACTAAATGGCTATCACTTTTGGAGACATCATATAATTTATAGATCAAAGGAGTTTAAACCAAATTGGGTGGGATATCAATCCAATGCTCAATGCAACTAATGCTACTGCTTAGAAGTTTCTAACATGATTATTTACACCCCTAGCTAATAAAATTTTATGTTCATGGTTCACCTAAATCAACATATTTGGTATTCATTGGAAGCTTCATATTAAAATTGGTCAACCAAAAAAGATATGAATCAGTGAACAAACCCTTTTGTTGTGTCTGTGACCATTCTTTTTTTACTTTGAAGTCAAACATGTAACAACTTTTCTTTCACATAAACGACTAAACATGATTGTGCTAAAAATTACGTTAAGTTACATAAATTGTAGATCAATAATAAAAAAAAACCAATATTTAACCATGCTTAAACTTAAAAAGAAGACACACACAACTAGAATAAACACAAAATAAAAGTTATAACCAAATAATGTAACAAATACAAAATGTTAGGCAAAACAAAAATGTTGTCAAATGCAAGACAATTATAAACATCATTTATGACTGATCCTTGCTCCGTCTTTGTCGCGCCCTAACATAAACATTTCCATCTGCTATGACACCCCTAGCGATCCTGATGCAGTCTTCCATGACCTCATGTACCTCTGTGCCTGCAGTGACTATCCTTAGGTTGAGTAGACGCTAAAACCTTTCTGCGATCGCTTGGCACGCATCCTATCACATTTAAAAAAAAACCCATACACAATTATAGTAATTGAAATAAATAACATTTAATAAAACATTAAAGCAAGTCATCTTATCACTGCATGTCTAGGCTGCTCCACATCAGAAGGCACATTTGAAGGTCCAGCTTCTAGTGCCATTGGGACCTCAGGGATATCTGGCTCCACATATGTGTCATGTTATGGGACAGGTGGATGTCTGGGCGGATCAGCTGCCTATGTGGGTGTGATGAACGGATGAGAGATCCTGAAGAAACAGTTCGTGTAATCTGGTGCACACTGGCCAGGCACAAGACAAATCTGTCCCCCTGCTGCTAGATGGTCGGAGTAATGCATCCACCTGTTGTCAATATCTTCAAATGACAAGCTGGCACCCGTAGGTAGTGGAGGAATGGTCTGAACGTATCCAAATTGTCGCACCACCCTCTCTGGTCGATGTGTGACCACAATGGGACCCCATCTAAGCTCACCCTAAAAGCATGAAATGAGGTCAAACGCCCTAACACCTTAGTGTTCAGCATAAGGCATCCAACATACATTAGGGATCATCAGTGCCTCTATACGTGTCCAGTACGTTGATGCTGGGAATCCCTTCGAATAAGCCTTCGTAGTAAGCCACCGTAAGCACGTGGTGACGTCTCATCATACTCTGGATCAGTCACACTCTCATGAACACTGGGAAAATGATCATATATCCAACACTACACACATTACATCAACATAAAAGAAATATCAAATAAACATATTAAAAACATATTTAAATCATAATCCAATTTAACATATTAAAAACATAAAATTTACCTGTAATAAAGTGATGTAACCAGCAAGCTGTCGACCGCCGCTCTTACAAGCATCATTCAAATGATCATACATATGCACCAGGGCGGCAGCTCCCCATGCATAGCTTCCACTCTAACTGAAGTCTCGAAAAGCGTCTAAAAATACAACATGAACATGTGTTGCACTCTTGTTAGCAAAAAGAGTGCAACCTAACAAGTGTAGGAGATACGCACGAGTTGTAACAGTCCAATGTCGGGCCTCACATCTCCTCTAATAAATATTCCGTAGCCACGATAGGCGTACGTATGCCCCATGATATTGTGTTGTCTCAACTCTAACTTACTCACCCGAGACTTCTAGCAACTCCACCAACATCAGCACCGCTTCGTCCACATGCAGAGGCTCGAAGCTATGGAAGGTGCCTATGATCGAAAGATGAAGCAGTGACGCCACATCATCCAGCGTGATGGTCAACTCTCCTACAGGAAGATGAAAACTACTAGTTTCCTTGTGCCACCTCTCGACAAAAGCAGATATAACTCCCTAATCGCCAGTGTCTACTGAACATGCGATCAAAGGAGTTAATCTTGTGGCAGCGACTAGCCCTTCAATTTCTGGTGCAGACCTCCCAAATTTCTCAACTTTCCTTCCATGGGAGGCTAACTTCAATTCAGGGCGTTCCTGAATTGAAGTATAAATGATTCGAAATAACATAAAATAATAAATTAAATTATCACAAAAATTTCAATAACAAATACTAAACACTTTACTTAAAAATTTAAATTACCTCTCCATTCCATATACTAAGTGCAACATGGTCACCATACTCAGTCAGCACTGATGGGTCATACGGCTCACCTAGGAATTCCTCAACATCATCAACAGCAAATCCCTCAGCACCATCAACAGCTTCTGCACCAGGTGCAGGTATGTCCTCACTAATAGTAGCAGCATCCTCAGGAACAGGGGCAGCTCCCCGTTGCCTACGTGCGGATGTTGTAAGCCTTTGCCGTTGGGGAACATCATCTGAATCATGATGATCCTCTCTCCCTAGGGCTTTGTCTATAACCCTACCTAGGGCACGACCTAAACCTCTGGTTCTAACCATGATCTGCAAATCATGACGCACATGTATTTTTTTTGTCAAATTCAATATTTACTATTTAAATAACAATAAACCTACATAACCCTAAATCTTCAACCCTAGCAGATAAACCCTAATCCAGCCACCCTAAACCGTAACACTTACGCCCTAAGCCCTAAACTAAACCCTAAGATAAACCCTAAATCCTAAACTAAACCCTAACCACTACATATCTACAATTTGTAAAACTACCAATAACATACCACCATATATATTAACCCTAAGCCTTAAACTAAACCCTCACCACTAAACCCTAACCACTACATATCTACAATTTGTAAAACTACCCTACCACCATATATTAAACCCTAAGTCCTAAACTAAACCATAAGCTAAAACCTTAGCCCTAAACTAAACCCTAACCACTACATATCTACAATTTGTAAAACTACCAATAACATACCACCATATATATTAAACCCTATGCCCTAAGCTAAACCCTAACCACTACATATCTACAATTTGTAAAACTACCAATAACATACCACCATATATATTAAACCCTAAGCTAAACCCTAAGCCCTAAACTAAACCCTAATCATTATTTTCATTCAAATATATTAAACATAAAAAACAAAAAACATACCTATTATTTACTATTAAAGTTTAAAATTTATTTCATACCACCATGCAATCATACATATTTTTTTAATAAACACAAAGCATACCTATTTTTAATACAAAACAAACAAATACAAATCAATTTTTCAAAAAATAAATACAAAATTTGCCAAAAAAAAATTAAAACCTTCATACGGATGAACTGTCATACGAATGAAGTTACATTTACAGATGAACTTCATCCGTATGAGTCATACGGATGAATTGCCATACGAATGAAGTTACATTTATTGATGAACTTCATCCGTATGAATGTTACAAAATCAATATAAAATACGGATGAACTACATCCATAACACTAAACTCAATCCTCTACCCTACATCCGTAACCAAACAAAACCAGCAAAGCAAATGCCATTAACAGGGAGAAAGAAGAAACTTACCTCGCAGACGAAGTAGCACCAAAATGTAGGTCCTCAATACCACCCAAAGGAGGAGAAGAAGAAGAAGAACACAGTGACGTCGAGGAGAAGAAGAACGTAGCCAAGAAAAAGAAGAACAACGAAGAAGAAGAAGCGTAACCTATTGCGCTTCAATTTTATTTTTAAATTTAAGCCAGAGGCATTTTTGCCCATTCAAGTAAAATGCTAGGTGCACCTAGCAACACCCAAAGAAGTTTCTTTATTGAAAACAGTTGCATTTCAGAGAATGATAAGGAATTACTACTGGAACAACAGGAAAATCACAACTGATTCTGATTGTTAATGTTAGGCATCAAACATCACTTTGCTACTATACTAGGAATCAAAAGCTAGTACTTAAAATTTTCCTTCACGATCATGAGAGAGAATCTATAAGATCAAACTCATAACAAATAGTGAATGACACAAATTGAAGGGTGTAGACTAAGACTGCAAACATGAATACGATAAACATCACAATCCTTACTTTGATTCAGAAAAGAAAGAATCACTATTCAAAAGTGAAATGTAGAATGCTTCTTGTGATTGGACTCAAACTAAGCGTGTTTGTGTTTCCATCCTTGGAACTTGAACAGATTGAAACAAAAACAAAAAAATGTTGCTCTTTCTTAGACCTAACTTTGAAAAGTGTTCTACCAGACACACAAACTTAACAAACATTAAAAAAGATATTGTTTTGGATGAGAATTGGCCTCACATCATCGCATGATATACACCCAGAAGGGAATTCCAAAATGTATCAAGAAAAATAAGAAATCAACATGAAATGAAACCAATAGGAGATAATGAAGCTAAAACCCTTTGTTAACACAAACCCAAAATGAAGGATAGTGAAAGAGAGAAATGGATGAAATGTTCTGTTCCATGGCTTTGAACCAAGTAGGTTACCTTGGTTGAGCTATATTGTTCACGAAACAACCATGTTTGCATGGTAGGTGCAGGGGAATCAACATAAACAATTACATGGGAAGTTGATGTATTGTTCAAACATGACTTTTTCCATTCTAAGGGAACAACCAACCATTAAACATGCATGACATTAATCTTTATGGAACTCACTAAGCTTCATACAATTGAATTATATTTAGTAGACAAAGCAACATTTAATGAATGAATAATATGCATGTATCACTGAATATACATATCAAAGCAGATAAAATGGCAAACAGAGATGTAAGTCTTACAAGGATGCTCAACAAATGACAACATTGGGATTATATGATGCAAGAGCTCTCCTTAAAGGATGGAGGATCATAGAATAAAGTGACCATTCATCAAGGTAATTTGCACAGCATAACATCCATAATCCATTATAGTTCTCTAAGCTAAGCAAAGCTAATTCTCAACCTCTCAAGCGTAGCTCCTTTACTACCCGCATAGTACATTACAATTTTAGAAGTTCTCGAGGAACAGAGAATTAATGTTAAAACATAAACCTGATCAGTAATAACAGACAATCAAATAAAAATAACAATTTTAGATTTTCTGTCTTGCATATTTCCTACCCAATACAGTATTGCAGTGGCAAATGCTAAATTTTATGGCTTAGGGATTCCTGCTGTAGTTCAGGACTAGAAGATGTTTACCATATTCATAAAAGTCAGGACAAGTTCCAATCTTACTGTACAAGAAAGTGTATAATAACCAATAAGTCTAAATACAAAACTAAGTAATCCAAACTCAACAAAATCAAAAATCAATTCATAAAGAATGAAGACACTGTATAAATAATTGACAACAAAACATTGGATACACCTAGCTTATACATGGAAACCTGTCCATCTTCTAAATCTTCCAATATCCCTCCCTTCGGAAACGGCCATTCCTATTCCAACTCTTCCTCCATTGCCAATACCTCTATAATACAACCTCCACTCATTTCCTTCTATATCCATTTCAACCAAACATGGGGATCCAACATCCTTATCATCCCAGCAACCTTGGTCCGACGGCTTTAAAATTGCCTCATCCTGAAGCCTCGCCCATTCCTTCAACCCGTCAGGAGACACAGCCATCCCAATGCTCCTTCTCCCATCAGCAGCAACACCTTCATACGTCATTACATAGTTCCCGCCACTCCGGTTCCTCGTCACGCATGGGTTCATCACTCCAAACTCATCAAAGGAACCACCTTTCCCTCCCCCCATTATTTTCCCCAACTTCACCCACCTAATTCCGTCCCTCGACCTAACAATCCCAACACCAAAATGCCCTCTTTGGACATCAAATGAGTGATAATACATCCTTAGATCACCATTCCCATGTAAAACCACTTGCGGGGAAGAAATAAACAAAGAATCCCACTCCTTCTCAGACCCAACATCAATCAATGCTCCACTATGATGCTCCCCCTCAATCCTAGCCCAATACCTCCCATCCTTACTAATAGCCATTCCAGGCAAGGACTTCAAAACTTTCCCATTCCCATTCCCATACCCACAACTCACACTACCATTGATTACTCCATCAGGGTTTTCCACACTGAACTCCAGAGAATGATCAGAAAACTCCACCCTCTCAGAAACAAAGCCAGTGTAGTAAAGCCAGTAAACAGCACTGGAGGCCCTAACCCTAGAACTAGACATGACCACCATCTCAGAAGGCCTAATGCCACCAGTGTCAAAACCCCACCAATCCTTACCAGAACTCATCACAAACCCCACATCAGAACTTGACCTAGCAGGGCCTCCACCACGCTCCCAATGAACCCCATTCTTTGAAACAGCCAACCCTATCAAATCAGAAGAAGGGTGCCCTTTTGCCCTCCCATGGTACCACATGTACCACCTCTCTTCTTCGTCACTCAGAAACCTCTTCACCAATGGGGACCCTATATCTGCACTGTCCCAAGAGTTTGAAGGACCCAAATCAAGCACCAACCCTCTTGAGGAAGAGGAATGTGATGGCCCCAAAGGTGGTGGTGATGAAGAAAAGGCTGCACTTGATGATGAATCTGATGATTGTGGTGCATTTTGGGAGTTTGAAATTGAATTGGGTTCATTGTTTTGATTGTTGTTGTGTTGTGTCTCGCTGTTGGCGCTGGTGTCTGGTTTTGTGGAGCAGCGTAGGAAAGATGGGAACTTCGAGGAGATTGGAGAGAGGGTGGTGGTGTTGGGTTTGTTGGAACATGCCCATGAGGGAATTATGGTTGTCAGAGGGGTTAAACGTTGGAAAATGGAAACTTTTGAAAGGGTTGTGTTGCGGGGTTGCAATGAAGGAAGAGCCATCGATGATGATGATGGTGGTGATGCTATGTCCATGGTTGTGGAATAGTTTTGCACGCGAAACACGAGTTTGAGGGCCAAATGAGTGGGCGGGGTGACAGGGGAAGAAGTTGAAGCTTGAAGAGGGAATTTGAATGAGACAAAAAAAATGATGTGTTTGTGTGGTACAAGTTTAACTAACACCTTGGGTGGAAAAGAATTGCAATGAATGAGAGAGGGTACTTTGTTTTTATTTTAATGACTCAATGGTTTTGTTTGTATTCTGTGAAAGATTTTGGGGAAGTGCTGTTGGCAAAATGACAATGGACACAATGCATGGTGGTGGAAGGTGGTGTATATTTACCCCAAGAAAATATTTTATTTATTTATTTTTGGTGGGTTCAGATGAATTCTGTTCCACTTTCCACGCAAGAGGTCAACCAACTTGAGGAAAGGAAAATGGTATTGTCTGAAGTATGATCCAATTTTACCCATCACAAATTCAAAGCAACATGATTTGGAAATGACTTTATTGGGTCTCACTTTCTTCTCTTCTCTTGGAATTGGACCCCTTTGAATTTAGGATGCAAATTTGTGTGGTGTAGTTCACGGGTACCAATAATATCACGCAGAATACTTGGATAAAGTTGTTTGAGTAATTTTAGTTTCATTTTGTAATCACTCTATCCTCCAATTCAAAGTTTTTATAATTGGAGTGTAATACATACATATTTGTATTTCAAAAGAAAACATCAAAACTAATAGGGATCTAACTTTTGTCCTAATATTATTGGATCAGTTAACTCCAATGATATCTCTGAAGAAACTGACATGTGCAAACACAGGCTGCTGTTTTTTCTTGGGGAGACAAGGATATAAATCCAATAATTTATGCGAGCATTTTTCGTTTGATTTTGCTGCAGTCTAGACATATTGTAAAACATGAACTGTGAAAGTGTCCACTAAAGAATATATTTTCACACTATAATATTTCTTTTATATTCTTTCCGTAATATAATAGTTCTTTTCAACAGCAAAATTGATAAAGCTTGGGAGGAGATAAAGAAATGGTATCGCTTTCTCTCGAAGAAAAGTATGTAGAAACGAACAGTAACCAATCTTTTAGTCAGTGTAATTCACCCATTTCTGCTGTTCTGTCTTTCCCGACTTCGTACTATACATAGCACCTGCAACTTCTCTGCATAGATGAACTTTTCTCAAGTTTGATTCTCTTCAACCACATTTTCACACCTACACATTTATTATTTTAAAGATCTTTGTAATTTAAAACTTGGAGTATATGTGTGTGTGTTTTTTTTTCTCTGTCTTCACTACTTTCCTTCCTTTTCTTCAAGTACAATTTGTAGCATAGACTGTTGCACTAAGCCGATAGGTTCCATGGATCAACCCAATTTATATAATCTTTGATTTCAAAATTTAACAAACAAATCAAATGACTCATTTATTTAGTTCTATTCTAACATAAATTTGCCTTCAATTTAGAATTTAGAACCTGCTGATAATATCTCCAAAAAATTATTGCTAGGAGGGGAATATATTGTAATCCAAATGGAATCAGTCTTGCAAGTGAGTATAGACCGGAAGTTAATTTGAAAACGTTTTTATGATACAAATTAAGCACTTTTTAACATTTTCTTATTTTCTACTATTTGATATTTTCTCTTGGCATTTTTTCCGGTGAATTAGATTGATCATTTTTCTTCTATACAATTAGACCAAAAAAGAAAATTCTTTAAAAACTTTGAATGATCCAACCATTCCGAATTCCCTCAGGAAACGATGCTTAAATATTTTAAAGACTAACAAAGTTATACTTTGCTGCACTTGAGATAACATTCGAAATCTTCAACCGACAATACTAGAAACTCAATCTGGATGAAATCGGTATAAAGACAATGAAAACAAATTATATCAGATTTTACAATGAGAAATTCATAGTTGATGGTTTAAGGTTCGTAAAAGATGGAAAAATTTTCGTATTAATAATTGGCGCTGCAGATACATTCAAACTCTGTGTAGCAAGTAATCTATGTATGTTTATCAAGGAAACATATTTTAGTGATGGCATGTGCAAAGAAACTCAATGAAAAACTGGTTAATGATCAAATTGACGAGAGCTTAACACAAGATATCTTCTCAAGGCATGTGTTAGCTACTAACAAAACTTGGGTAGCCTGGAAGAAATGACCCTCGCATGAAATTTTGGTAAAATTTTCTATTGCAGCATCTAATACAACAAATAAATATTCCACCTAATATCAGGGAAGAAGTATATGCACTTCTCAGTAGCTGAATGGTAAATGTTATTGTCAGAGCTAATTTCTCAAGAGCCAAACATTCAATGTAGTGTAACTTTGCCCCCATAAAAGTCACCAATCACCACCTCGACTCAATCTCTCTGCTGCTGCCTCGGCTTTCTGTTTCTCCACAATTTCAAGTATCTTGGGATTGAAGAAACGATCACGAACATATTTCCTCTCCTCAGCTTGTATCTCCTTGATGGCACTAGGATATGGGTTTTGAGGAAGTCTCTTCCCTTGAAGACGTGCAATTTCCTTCAAACGGGTATATGCTTTCTTCTTTGCCTTCTTCTCTGTCACATATTCCATCTAGAAAGTGGGAATCAACGAAAACAATCCAACTGATCGTTAGAGGACAAAAGGGTAAAACAAATTGTAGAGATAACATATTCAAGAACCAATTTAGGTTACATACATCAGCTATAGCCATTGCTTGCTCCTCACTAACGCCCTGCTCCTTCAATTCAAGAACCCTCAAGGCAAATACACGAGACGGAGGGGGATCAAAAGCATGAAACCTGTTGAAACATTAATCATGTATATGAATAAGTGATTAATGCATTTGATGCTTCAACTTCATTATTTCCAAGAACACGTAGACATGGGTTAGAGCCTATTTGAAAGTTCTCTTAATGAAAATGTAGGCAACATGCAAAATATTAATCTACTCTATGCATCCAATATATGTCAGCCATCAATTAGTAACAACCATTCCTTTGAGGAATTCTTATCAAATTGATAAAACCAGCATATAGTCAGCATGTATAATGCATTTGTTAAATTATGTGTATACATGCTTGCTTTTATTTCCTGTTTAGCTTGTTTCAGAAGACAGCATTGTGATGTCCCATCAAGCTGTCTTCTCATCAAGCCTTGTATTGTGTATATATGTATGTGTGTTAAAGGCAATAAAATTAAGCTAAGTGAGTTAACTTTTCTACTCACTAAAATATCAAAGCTTCAAGTTGGCATCAGAGCGGGTTCTGTCCGTCGTCGCCATTCGCCGTCTCCAGCCACCTTATTCTCTAGCGAGACCAGGGTTAGGATCGCCTTGAAAGCGCGACCAAACACCTACAAGTCGCGCCGCCATCAGAGCTCCCATGCGCCACCACGCACCGTTACAGCCTCGCGTGTTTTTTGGCGCGTGAAGTCCACGCGCCGCCGTGTCGTCATCGGAAGCTTGCCCGAGTTGTCCCGGCAGCTTCGTTGGCCCCTCCTGAGTGCGTTCCAAGTGTTGGTTTTTTGTTTCGGCAAGCTCGTGTGTTAGCTTGTGCTTAGTTCTACCCTTTTCCGTTAGGGTTTCTGTCATTGATCAGAAATGACTTCTGCTGGACCTGCCTTCTCCTTTTCTGGAACCCCGACTATCACGACTGCAAAACTAAACTGAAAGAACTATTTGTCTTGGTCTGCTTCGTTTGAACTGTGGTTTCTCAGCCAAGGACACCATGACCACTTGGAAAAAGGTATTGATACTGTTCCAAGTGACAGAAAATCTGAGTGAAAAAAGCTGGATTATCAGCTATGCGCTGTCTTATGGCAATCAGTCGAGGCAGATGTTTTGGAGATCCTTAGATTGTTCAAAACATGTTGTTCCTTTTGGAAGAAGGCCCGAGAAATCTTTGTCAATGATATTCAGAGTTTGTTTGATACAACTATGAAGGTCACAGCCCTCAAACAAACCAGTCACGACATGATTGCACACATAGGTAAAGCTCGGGCTGCAGTGGAAGAGTTGAAGAGGTTCCTTGTGGCTGATTCGCTGGAAGAAGTGAATAAAAAGTTGGATAAGTTCTATATGGTTCTCATCTTGAGGAGTCTCCATTCAGATTTTGATCATGTGCGTGATCAAGTTCTTGCCGGAGATCAAGTACCATCGATGGATTCACTCAATTATTTTCCCTCATGATCATTTATTCCATGTTCCACCTAAAGTGTTTGGTTGTACTTGTTTTGTCCATGATCTCTCTCCTGGTTTAGACAAACTTTCTGCTCGGGCAATCAAGTGTGTCTTTTTAGGTTATTCTCATCTTCAAAATGGTTACAAATGTTACTCTCCATCTACCAGGCGATACTATATGTCTGTAGATGTAACCTTCTTTGAAGACACACCCTTTTTCTCACCATCTATGGACCATTCTTCTTCCATCCAGAATGTACTTCCAATTCCCTCTCCTTGTCCCCTAGGTGCCTCAAACCAAAATGTCAATGAAGTTTCACTTTCTCCATCACATCCGACTGAAGTTGTTCCTCCACCACTTCTTACATATGAACACAGGACACAGAAAGTTGGTTCTACAGTACCTGAAGCTTCTCATCATGATTCTCATTCTTCTTCAATCAATCCTCAAGTCATGGATCCTGCTCCCTCACATTCCTCTGATTCAGACTGGCCCATTGCCATCCAAAAAGGTACTCGATCCACTCGTAATCCTCATCCTATCTATAACTTTCTGAGTTATCATCGTTTGTCTCCTTCATATTCTTCCTTTGTTTTCTCTCTATCTTCGCATTTTGTTCCTTCTAATACTCATGAGGCACTTAGTCATCCTGGATGGCGACAGGCTATGATGGATGAAATGCAAGCTCTTGAGCATAATGGTATTTGGAACTTGTACCTCTTCCTCCTGGCAAGAAGACTGTGGGTTGTAAGTGGGTCTACGCAATTAAAGTTGGGCCTAATGGTGAGATTGATCGGCTTAAGGCTAGATTAGTAGCTAAAGACTATACTCAGATATATGGCCTTGATTATTGTGACACTTTCTCTCCGGTAGCTAAGATCACTACTGTTCGTCTGTTTCTTGCTATGGCTGCCATGCGCCATAGGCCTCTCCATCAGCTTGATATTAAAAATGCCTTCCTTCATGGTTACCTTGAGGAGGAAATTTATATGGAGCAACCTCCTAGGTTTGTTGCTCAGGGGGAGTATGGTCTTGTGTGTCAGCTACGCTGATCTCTCTATGGGTTGAAGCAATCTCCTCGGGCCTGGTTCGGTAAATTCAGTCATATTGTTCAACTTTTTGGGTTGAAACGAAGTGAAGCTAATGACTCTGTATTTTATTGTCATTCATCCCCTGGGAAATGTGTTTATTTGATAGTATATGTTGATGATATAGTAATTACAGGGAATGATGCTACTAAGATTGTCCAGCTAAAGGAGCACTTATTCAGTCATTTCCAGACCAAAGACCTGGGATATTTGAAGTACTTTCTTGGTATTGAGGTGACTCAGCCAGGAGATGGTGTTGTGATCTCACAGAGGAAGTATGCCCTTGACATTTTGGAGGAGACAGGCATGCAGCATTGCAGACCTGTTGATAGCCCTATGGATCCAAATCTGAAGCTCATGGCAGATCAGAGTGAAATTTATCATGACCCTGAGAGATATAGGAAACTTGTGGGAAAACTTATTTATCTCACCATTACAAGACCTAATATCTCCTTTGTTGTTGGTGTGGTTAGTCAGTTTATGCAGAGTCCTCATGTCAATCATTGGAATGCCGTTATGCGTATTCTTAGATATGTAAAGAGAGCTCCTGGTCAAGGATTACTATATGAAGACAAGGGTAATACGCAAGTATCTGGATATTGTGATGCAAATTGGGCTGGTTGTCCTATTGATAGGAGATCTACATCAGGAGACTGTGTTTTCATTGGAGGGAATCTTGTCTCTTGGAAAAACAAGAAACAGACTATTGTTGCTCGATCCAGCGCAGAGGCTGAGTACCGATCTATGGCTATGGTCACATGTGAACTTATGTGGATTAAGCAACTTTTTCAAGAATTGAAGTTTTGTAAAGTTGCACGAATGAAGTTACTTTGTGATAATCAGGCAGCCCTCCACATTGCGTCCAATCCAGTCTTTCATGAGAGGACCAAGCACATAGAGATTGATCGTCACTTCATTCGAGAGAAATTATTGTCCAAGGAGATTGTCACTGAGTTCATCAATTCTAATGATCAGCTAGCAGACATTTTGACTAAGTCCTTAAGGGGAACTAGGATTCAGTTTATATGTTCCAAGCTTGGTGCATATGATTTATATGCTCCAGCTTGAGGGGGAGTGTTAAATTATGTGTATACATGCTTGCTTCTATTTCCTGTTTAGCTTGTTTCAGAAGACAGCATTGTGATGTCCCATCAAGCTGTCTTCTCATCAAGCCTTGTATTGTGTATATATGTATGTGTGTTAAAGGCAATAAAATTAAGCTAAGTGAGTTAACTTTTCTACTCACTAAAATATCAAAGCTTCAAGTGCATTGAATTAAGAAACCAAGTACATCAAACCCTATTTGGAGGAAAAATAAAACTTGAGTATCTCATAACCAGTAAAAAAATATAAGAAAGCAAACAATTATAATTTATCAGAGAGCAGAAACAAAGACACAGACATACTATTTTGCAAAGTCCAAGTGATAAGTTTCGAAACAGGTTATAGGTTAACAGGTTATTAATAGTTACATATTTAAGAACTCAGTCCACCCCCTAAAAGGGCAAGTCCAAAAAATTGAAGAAAGAGAATTAGAGTACTTCTTTCCAGTTTCCATTGTTTTGACAGCAAGGGAATACGGAACTCAAATTATATACTTGAACCCACTCAAAAAGTAGCTCCAAATAAGAAATATTCATTATAACTAGAGTAAAACTAAATTCTAAACAGTGTTATTAATGGTGGAAGGCCAAAAATTCTACCATATAAACATTCCATTGCAGCCACCATATCTGAATTCCCTTCACAAATTGCCCATGGTGGCTGGCAAAAAAAATTGCAACACCATTCCATCATGGCGGCCACAGTGCCACCATTTAGCTACAATGATTCTAAATGCTAATCAGAAAACAATATGAGAGATCTATTACATAGAAATAAAAGGCTAACACAGACGTGAATCAACAAAAAAAATAAACATCAGTCAAGAATGTAATTGATATTGAGGACAAAGACACTGTTTAGAGAGAGAAAACAAGAGACGTGAGCATATAATTATATTATGTGTTATAAATACAAGGATAATTACACAGAATTACAAGAATGTAGCATTACTCTAACTAACATATAATTCTGCCTTATTAACACTATTAATATAAAATTACATTATTTCCAACACTCCCCCCTCAATCTAGAGCATATAAGAGATATTTTTCTTACATGCTCCAGCTTAGTGGGAGAATCCCAAAACCTAAGTATGGTCTTTGTCTTCATACATGAGAGCTTTTCTTGACAAAACCAGCATATATTGATATTTTTTTTTGTTTCCTTTTGGCGTGCAACATGTAAATACAAAAGAAAAAAAAAACAACACAAAATAAGTTTTAAGAAATCAAGTAAATCAAAACCCATTCGTTGGAAAAAGAACACTTGAGTATCTCAACCATTAAAAAAAATATAAGGACCTAAGGAGAACCACACCACAAAAGCTAACTATTGTAGTTGCCTGTTAGCACAGGGTATTATACTGAACTAAGCAGTTTAAATGCTTATTTAGACATTCAGATAAATAATCATGCGAAGAGTGGGACACAATCTAAAAATTCCATCCAAAAGTACTATAGCTGGTAAACAAGGTGTTAGTGTTACATTACAGAAAAGAGGTAGTGAGCTACATGCTGTACACATGACAGCTGATCAGGTGACTGGGGGAATGTTGAGTTATTCTGTTAGTTTTAGGTATAGTAACAGAATCAGGAAAATACCAATACTATCAGATTTTGTCTTCTCTTGTATTGCCTTCTGATGTATTCTGTTTGGATAGACTAGGATTTCAGTTCTTCCCAGTTGTTACACTGATTAGATACACATTTTATACTGTTTAGGAATTTCTGTTGCAATCTATTGTGTGGCTACTGATAAATTGAAGGGTAATCACAGCACAAGGAAACAAGTTCTTCCTAACTTACTACTATACTAGGAATCAAATGGAACTTGAAAGATAAGAGCCTGTTTATTTTAAGAAAATGATTTCTGAGTTTTTATTTCATTGTTTTTACTATTCATATAAAGATTTTAAAAAAAGGAAACAAAGTAAAAATAAAATGACATTTTTGTAATGATTAGTAAAAAAATATCATTTCCCTAAACCAAATAGGCATGACATTCTGATTTCCCTCATTCATGAATCAAAACTTAGAACCTCACCTCCAATTTTCTCTCGTGGCCACGTCATATTACAACAGAGACCAGACACATAACAAGATAAAACATCATACAGCAATGCAGAAACAAGAACTAGATGCTCAAACACTGCAAATGGAACAAAAACTAGAGACAAGGAAAAAGGGCAACACTTTATGGCGTCATGGTATTTGGATTCCGGATATTTCTTATAAAACTTCTTCACATAAACATCCTCAGGAAGAGTGATGGTCGGAATTTTCCCTGCAGATCGAGGAAACGTTGCAGGTGGCCCGCTGATAAACACAGTAACAAATAAAACATTACACACTTTAAAAAAAAAAAAAAAACATAGAAGGATCATCACCATGATCAAATAAACATTCAAAATAAAAATTGAGCGAATATAAAAAATTCCCAAAATCATGAAACTCAGCAAGTGAAGTCCAAATCAAGACTTGAAAATTGAACATCGCCAGCACCATAATCCTTGAGTAAAAAAAATAAAACATGACACCATTTTCCAAAAAAAAAAACATAAATTATCATCACTATGCTCAAATAACATTCAAAATAAAAATTCAGAGAATCCCCAAAATTCCTAAAACCATTAAACTCAGCAAGTGAAGTCTAGACCAATACTTGAGAAATGAACATCAGAAGCACCATAACCCTAAATTTGATTCAAGAAAAATAAATAAAGCAAAAAAAAAATAGAGATTTCAATAGTGAAATGCACGATACCAGACACTGAAAAAAAAGTGCCATTTTTTTAGCAAAATGGGCGTAAGTGACTAAAACCCAGATGGGGGGTTCTCAAATGGCAAAGGAAAAATGCAAAATCAGAATGAAAAAGGAAAAGATTAAAGAGAATGAATCCGAAATTAGGAGATTAACTGTTCCATGGCTTTGAGCCACGCGGGTTGCGCCTTGGCCAAACCCTTCACGAGCTTCCTCGTTCGAGACAGAAAATCCCCTCGCATAAACGACATCGTTTAGCTTCTTCTTCTTCGTTGTGTTCCGTTCTCTCTGTTTCTGGTTCGCGTCGATGCGGCTCTTGCTGTTGGCTGTTGCAGTGAGAAAGACTGGGCACAAGAATATTGCACATTGCCGGCAAAAAC
>NC_016088.4:6295759-6314764 GCF_000004515.6 Glycine max | reverse complement strand
GCAGCATAGTCAGGCATGACACCCAATAATTCATGAAACAATTCAAACCCATCAATATTTGTATTTCCAATTAATGGTCTTCCATCCACAGGAATACCAAGTAGCACAGAAACATCTTGAAGTGTAATAGTTGCCTCTCCACACTTCAAATGAAATGTATGCGTTTCTGGCCTCCACCTTTCAATAAAAGCATTCACCAATGCTCCATTCACTTTGAGCTGCGCCAATTTCATTATCGGGTACAAACCCGAAATTTGTAATAGAGGAATAATTTCTTCGGGCGGTGCTTCTCTATGATTGTATAGTGGTGTGGCTCGTCGAATTTTTAATGTCCTATCATTAGCACCATTCCAAATATGTTGGGATACATGATTTTTTTGCATCCACAATAAATCATCCTCTAATGGTCCAGATGCCACGTCATAATGATGAGAAGATGACGAACTAGCCATTTTAAAACTCCTGTATAGAAAGAAAAAAAAATTAATAGTCACACATATCATAAATAATAAATAAAGTTAAGTACGTACGCGTAACTTAAATTTTAGAAACGAGCACGTAATTAAAATTTTACAAACAAACACATAATTTAAATTTTCTTCACATTGAGTGAGGAATTTTTTTACTTAATTTTCAGAAAATATATATATATTTTTTTCTCCATTTCAACAATTTCAAAAAAATAATTTCTACACATTGAGAAATTTTTTTTTTTTTTCTTCATTTTCAGAAAATATATATATATATTTTGTCAATTTCAGCAATTTTAATATATATATATATATATATATATATATATATATATATATATATAATAAAAATTAATTTTTACACATTCAGAATTTTTTTTCTTCATTTTCAGAAAATATATATATATATTTTGTCAATTTCAATAATTTCAATAAGCATATATATATAATAAAAAATAATTTCTTCACATTGAGGATTTTTTTTCTCAACTTTCAGAAAATATATATATTTTTTTCCTCAATTTCACAAATTTCAGAAAATAATATAAGAACACGTATATATATATTTTTTATATATAATAATAATATGCCTTTCTTTTTTAAATACGCATAATAACATTATTACAGTAATATTTATTATGAATCTTAATTAAATTTATATTCTAAAAATTAAAACACAAATAAACAATTTGTTATATAATTAATAAAAAATAACTAAAATAATAAACAAATTAAACTAACAGCAATTTGTACACAAGATGACCACCTGCAAAAAAAAAACATACAACAAATAAAATATAACAATTTATAAAAAATAAATAAATTTGAAATAATTAAAAAAATCACATACCAGCAACTTTGGGAGAGAATGAAAGCAAAAATGGAGTGTTGGGAGGGGGGGACAAGCTTCAAACAGAAGAGAATTTGGGGGAGAAGGAGGGAGTGGGGGTGAGGGGACCACGGGGTGAGGGGGGGACCAGAGGGGTTGGGGTGGGGTGGGGTGGGGCTTTAACGTTGGCTGGGGGGGGGTGGCGCCTGGTCCCGAGGCGCCTAGGGTCGCGCCTGGTGCAGGGGCGCCACCGGTCGCGCCCAGTGCCAGGGCGCTACCCGTCGCGCCTGGTGCAGGGGCGCTACCTCCCTGTGCCACGTGTCGCGTGCACAGTGGAGGCGCCGGGGTGGGGGGCGCTTTGCAATAAAAAAAGTGACCCCCTCCGGAAATAATTTCAAAAGGGCCCCTTTTTGGTAAATAATTTCTAAAAGGGGCCCCTTTTGGTGTTTTTGCCCACATTTGCCTTGCCTATGTTACGTTTTATCTAACACTACATCACTACATGCACCCCGCTGCAAAATTAGATGCATAATATAATTATATAAACTCATTTAGTTATAACATTATAAAATTTAGTAAAGGAGAACTAAACTTAATATAAGATTATCAAAAAAATTTAAAATTATAATCTTTAAAATGCAAAACACAATATATAACATTTTAAGTGTTACTAAATATTTATGAATCAAGCAAATGAGTTGAAAATCAACTCTAATTATACATAATACAGTTTATCATTTAAAGTTATAAAAACTCTAAAAATAAAACATGACTCATCTTTAAAAAGAAATAAATGAAAATTGAATGTAATAAGATTAGAATATATAATATATTTTATATAATACACGATCTATTCACAAAATGATAAGTTCACAAAAAGATTTCTAGTAGAAGCATTTTTAGCATCACTCTCCACAAATAACACCACCAAAGAGTTATAATTAAACAAAAAATTACCTTAGTATAATGTAATGTAATTAAATTACAAACAAATCCAAAATAAAATAAAGTTAGATGTTGCACCTAGGGACTCAAATATAATTTATATTCCAACTTCCAAATTTTGTGATCCTACAAAAGACCTCCGGGTAAGCTGCAAAATTAAATGTATAATATAATGATATACATTGTGTATAACTTAGCAAGTAAGAACCAAAACTAATAAGATTGGAATATGTAATATATTTTATAAAATAACAATGTCTATTTAGCTCATAAGTTCACAAAACCAACCCACCATTATTTATGCTAAAATACACTAGAAAAAGTTCTCAACAACGTTTAGAGAAATTGGTAGAGTATAATGCACTTAAATTACAAACACAAATGAATCTCACTCAATATTTACCTTACTATATGACAAAGTGATTATGACATAAAAAATTGTTTTAATATAAACTTTATTATTTGGTTCATCTACTATGGATGTCAAACTATTTAAATTCTATAAACATTATTTGAATATATTTTTTTCGTCACACACAAAATAATAGATTGATAAAGATTGTACATTTATCTTCCATCAGATATAGAAAAATGAAAATCCTATTGATTGGATGCCCATATTTGATATAAGTTCTTTCTAATGACATTCCCGTAAGCAATCTAGAAACATCTAATTTCAAAAGACAACAACAAATAAAGTTAGTAATGATTTCCTAACAATAAAAAATAACTACACAAGTTGAAATGACTAACCTATAAGAAGACTTGTAATTGCTTTCATGTTCACAACATCCTTAAATGGTAATGGTATAAAGCCAATTTTTGTGATTTTTTCTGTATCAATATATGTAATTACAATGTATCTCGCACAATCAACTTATATATGTGGTTTGTAACTCTATGTGGTTTATTATTACTCCAAACACACATATTCTAAAACATATACACCCTACCTACTTATATATCCAAATCAAGTAGGTGGAATACATCTTCTCGAATTAAAGCTTCAATCTTAGCACCCTGTTTATTTTTAATAATAATAGTAAATTTATTAGTCATAAAGAAAAGTATATACAATAATATGTTCCTATTGATATCTAATCAATTTGATATATTATTCAATTTAATTTTATTAAACTATAAATCGAAAAACAAACACACTGTGAGACCTCACAATATGATAAATGGGAAAATAAACCAATTTGTTATATTCTAAGTGATAGGTAAACAGTCCAAAATTTGATTGATATTATACATACCTCAAAGTCAAACAAAATCAAATGCAAAATGGGGACTTGGATTGGTTGATCATTGTTAACAATAGTCCGCATTCTATATGATTTGTGTTGTCACTACCCATGAATGGAAGCCTAGGTGTATATCTTTGAGTTGGATTTGTCGTAGCAGAGACAAAGCCATCATATCTGGCGTTCAAATAATAAGTAACAATAAGGTAGAGAAATGAGACCAGGTCAGAAACTAAACACTAAAGAAATCACTAACAAAGAAAGACACAAAGTAAAGTAATGTTCAAATATAATGCTAACATATCATACTTGCTTCTTGAATAAATGAGCGAGTTTTATGTAAAGAAGAACTCAAAGAGAGAAGCAAGAGAAACTCCTTGTTGCAACTTCGTGAAAAGTAGCAGAAAAGAAGATGACACAAGAACTACAACTCTCTATTTTTCTTAATGCACGAGAGAGAATCAAAGTAGCTGACCAAATATGGGCACAAATAGTCTACTATAGCCTGCCAACATAGAAAAATAGCCTTTGGTAAAGATGTGTTGTCAAATCACTTAATATCATTAAGAATAAATAAAATATTCATTAAAAGATAAATGTCTTGGGTTATCATCACACTACATGCAAAGATCATATATGTTTCAATTTCACATATTCAAATTAGTCATATGAATGTAAAGATATACTCATATGTTGAGACCTTTTATTTGTGTTGGGGTTAACAAGAAGTGAAAATTTGTCATATGGAGTGACAAGAGATTAATTATGTCAACATGTTGTTCGGAAGAAAAAAAATAACTTTAAAGATAAAAACCATTTTTATTAGCTATCTTGATTAAAAAGTGGAAACATATGTTATTTCTTACTCTAAATTATATATGTTGGGTTCTTATGGTTTAGATGTTAACGCATCTATACGTGACCACGTACTCTTATTTTACTACTTGTTATCATTCATTCAAATAAATAACTTAAAAATAATCACTCCCATTTTAAGAACTTAGTAAATTGTAAATAACATACTTTTATATATATTACCATTAAACTAAATGTACCCATAAAAGTCACAAAAAAAAATATAATTTTCCCACCAATGATTGATTCATCTAAATCCCATTTCAAAATCATATGTAAACCAAAATGGTACATAATGAAATTTCAACCCCTGGAAATCACAGTTGCACCAAAAAACTGTCTACTAAGTGCGTGTTTGGATGAGCGTTGATAAAATTGATTTTAAATCAAAGTGATTTTAGATTAATGTGATTTTATATAATTGATTTTGAAGTAACGTGATTTTTGTTTGGGTAACATATATTAGAAAATTGATTTTTAAAGAGAGTAATGTTTGGATACTTTTAGTCATAATTGATTTTGAAAGTAAAATTACTAAAATAGACCTTAAGTCTTTGAATACTTATTTGTTATTATAATTTACTATTTTTTGATATACATATAAATAAATTAAAATTAAATAGATATATAAACTTGTATTCATTGTAAAAAAAAATTAAAATTAGCATAAGTACACAAATGTATCTAAATTAAAAAGTACAAATAAGGAACATATATAAAGTCAATCAAATTCAATAATAAATACAATATTAGTTATTTTTCTTGCACCGTATAATTTCATCTCAAATATAGTCTTGAACATTATCCATCTCTGGTGCAGAAACTATATTTAGAACTTGGGATTGGTCAAAGCTAGTCTCATTGTGATTATTATAATCTATATCAAGAAGTATGTCTTCTTCTTCATAGCGTATAAAATCAGAATCCATTGTAGCATTCCTTCTGATAAAACTATGTATAGTCATTGTTGCACAAACTATTTGAACTTGTGTTTCAAATTTGTATTTAGGCATATGACGTAAAATTGCAAACCTATTCTTCCACACACCAAAAGTTCTTTCTATTGTGCACCTTAGACTTGAGTGATAAAAATTGAAGACCTCATTATCATTTGCAAATCTAGATTTACGTCTAAAATCAGGGAGATGGTAACGTTCACATATGTAAGGACCAAGATACCCCATTGGTGTTGGGTAGCCAGCATCCACTAAATAATATTTACCTAATAAAAAAATTAAAAAAGTGAATAAACATGATATTTTTATTCAAATTATAAATCATGTATATCTATATAAAAAAAACCTGGAGGAGGATGTGGAAAATTTAAGTTAGCATTTGTGAGAGCATGGTCAAAAACACGAGCATCGTGAGCAGTACCTTCCTATCCAGCTAATACAAAAGTGAAGCAATATTCCAATCACATACAACCATTATATTTTGTGTTGGAATACCTTTTCTTCCAATAAACCTTGCTTGTTCAGCAGGGCTAACTATACATGGAATATGTGTACCATCAATTGCTCCTATGGTATTTTTAAAAAATGGCCAATATTGTTGATCACTTTCAATTTTGACCTCACAATCACGAAACATGGGATCTTGTGGTCTAATATATTTGAAGGACAATTTAAGGCAAGCAAGTAGGACATCATGAATAGCCTACTTATAGTCTCTCCTGAGTGTTGAAATCGTTCTTGAAGCATTCTATTACCTAACCCATGGCATGGCCAACCATATTTAAGAAAATTGCAACCATTTCTTGAACCTCCATGCCCTTAGTTTCCTTTAAGCCTTGCTCAACTAATTCAGTGCAAAGTTTATGAAAAATAGATTTTTCCATGCGAAACATCTCATAACAACGAATTGGATGCCCTTGTAATATTTCATAAACCCATGTATGACCTGTATGTTCACTAGTTCTATGTGGCTCTTTACATATATGCATTATTGCATACTCACCAACCAATGCAGCCACATAAGAAGCCTCTTCCAAAATGTCATTGTCTTCATTGCTTTCAAGCTAAAATCGTTTAATCCAATTATTCATTTAACTATTAACACTTGTCCAAATACATGACTTAATAATGATAACAAAGAAATAATATAACAATAGTACATATAATAGTCAAAAGCATACACTAGCAGTCCAACTCCTATGACATAAACTAAATTGACATATTCATGAATAAGGGATTTTTAACTACATCTTTAAGCCAATGTAACCTTTTCTCATCTTCACCTTGCAAAGCAATGAACATCTCCCTTGCTGGCTTAAATAACATCAAGTTACAACATTTGGTATGTAACTCAGTGTCATTTGCAACTTCAGGTAAGGTCTTAAGTTCTTTCACCACTTCATTAATAGATGCACTAGATACATCTTCTATACATGACCTACATGTTTTTGCAATGTCACTAACTACCTCAGCTATCTTCAATGAGGCATTTAATTTCTTTTTACCAATCTTCTCAGTACGATCAATTCGCTTGTGCTTCTCTCCACTCTTTTGGCTACCAATTGCTTGACTACCAGTTCCTTGTGAAGCATTTATATTAATGTCTCCAAATTCATTTGTTGCTCCTACACTAACATCATCACTGTCTCCTGATCCTTCTTCCATATTTATGTTAATACCATCAAGGCACGGGCGATACACATCATTAACATCACCACCAAATGTACTTGGCAATATCCTTGATGATGGTGCCCACATAAAATCTCTGGTAGCCACTACATTCTTAAAAAGTATAGTTAGTTGATGAGCAAATGGATGTCCCTTGTACCTAAATTTTCCATACAAAGGATTTTCCTGCATGTTTACAACTCATCATATATAATAGTCACACTAAATATAAGCATTTACCATATATTAAGTACACTTAAATATGACATACCAGTTGTTTGGTCTCCCACCATTCATTTGGTGCATTAACAGTGTTCCTGATATTGTCCCATCCTAAACCAGTGTCTTTTCCAAATAATTTGTACCATACACGCCAATCTTTTCTTAAGTTATCATACTTATTTTTTAATTGTGTCTTGTTATAAGTCCTTCTAGTTAATTGTGTAAACTTGGATTGAATACCTTTCCACCTTACCTTAGTAAAGCTAGAACCAAGGTGTTCCCCTTTAGTAATTTGCTCCAAACATGCTTCAATAAAAGCTTCATTTGCTTTTGGATCCCAAGTAGCTTTTTCTTTGTCAATATTTTGTGAAGGATTCACAACAGCTTTTCCTCTAATAGTACTCATAATCTAAATAAATTTTTATGAATAAATAAATATTAATTTATTAAAACAAAAGAAAAAAATAGTAAAGTGGTGTTTTTTATTTTATCATATATGTTACATACACACTTAATATCAACCAATACATTTTTATCCCTATTATACTCATCAAATATATCAAGAACAAGTCATATAAACTATATAATAAAAATAAAAATAAAATAAGAACAAATGAAAAAGTAAAACATATTATTTAAAAAAAAAATTATGATACATTTGTTTTGGAAGTCCACTTCAAAAAATATTTTGTAAACGGTGATAAGAATAAGATAATAGTCCAATAATAGATGTTAATATTCTAAAACATAAGCATAAATTTGAAACACAACTCTAATAAGATAAAATAGTGCAAGAGGTTCTTATAACAATTTAGATATAGGTGAAAGCAACAATAGATAAGTAGTTAGTGATGAGGATAATTATAATTCTGATTCTCAAACTCATGATAATAAGGAGGAGATTAGGAGACTAGATGATTTTACTTTTGAAAATATATATGATCCAAGCCGATGGAAGAATATTGATACAACTTTGAGAGATTTATTAGTAGAAAATGGTCTTATTAAAGTTACTGATATGGATTTCCCAAAGGATAAATATTCTAGGCACTTTTCTTCATCAAATTACATTCAAAAATTGCCTAATGGAGAAAAATAATGACTAATTTCTTCTAGAGATTTGGATAGAGTATTTTGTTTTTGTTGCAAATTATTTAATGTTGTTTCTTGTACAAGTAAACTAGCTAACGAAGGTAGTAAAGATGGGAGAAATCTTAGTGCTAAGTTGAAGAGTCATGAAATAACGAATGAGCATATTACTAACATGAATGCATGAATTGATTTGGAAATGAGATTGGTAAAAAATAAAACAATAGACAAACATGTTCAAGAACAAATAAATAGAGATAGAGAACATTGGAGAAATGTGTTGTTAAGAATAATGTTTTAACGACGCACATTCTAAAATGGTTCTCTAGAATCATCTTAGAATATGTCTCGGTAACATTTTTGTAATTAACGCCAATATAACTAAGACGATTGTTGACACCTATCTTTGAAGGTAGGATGCGATGACATTTTCGTCAATTGTAGACTACATTCTACGACGGGTTATAGTCGAAAACTATCTTTGTTAATTTACAAAAATAATTAAAAAAAAAAGTTGTACGTATATTCTTTACCGTTTGAACATACCTAGCTAGCTTATGCATTCTGAACCCGAAGACGAAGCTGACAACATCAAAGCTAAGATCGTGTGCTATGTCATCCCACCGTGTGTCATCAATGACATCATGGTCGTGCCGCCCCGCCGAAGTGAGCCCTAAACCCTAAACGAGCAGGTCGTGCCACGTGACCATCTTAAAATGTGTTGCATGCTACGACAGTTGCGTCTCTGACACCGTCTTAAAATGTAACATATTCCAAGACGATTCTAGGCAACCGGCGTAGAATGTAAGAAACCTTTTACGATGTTTGCAACGACAACAATTGTGAATCGACGTCGTATGTCGTATTTAACCGATGTAGAAGGTCGCTTCTGTAGTAGTGGTAGTGTTGAGTCCACAATAAAGTGATGATTTTATTGGTTCAGTTGCTTACATTTATACGTTGAATCATGAGATTGATGACCGAAACAAACACTGTTCAAACTGGATATTAAGGAATTTACCACAAGTCTAAATTAATTTAGAGTCAGTTTGTTTAAAATTTCAAAAAATTATTTATAAAAAAATAGTTTTTAAAAAATTATTGTTTGATAACTAGATAATTATTTATTTTCTAAAAAAAGAAAATATTTTTTTAAGTAAAAATAATTCAAATCAACACATAAAAAATAAAAAAATACTTATTTTATTTAAAAAACATTCTTTTATGAATAAGTTTAAACAAACTATTCAAACAATGGATACATATGAAAGATGGGAGGCGACAACTTTTCGCTTGGGATGAGGAACTTTTGACAGAGTTACAAAATCGGCGGTTACTTGGTACTTCCCCTCAAATTGATGATGTCTTGGATGACTCCATATGAAAAGGGATCCCTCTCGTTCTTTTTCAGTAGGAGTATAACTAATTTAAATTGGGTTGATTTTTATTTATTTTTTAATTTAATTTAATTAAATTAAATTGTATTTATTTTTTTATTTTGTTAATTCAATTTAATTTTAATTGAATCAAATTTGATCATTAAAAAATTATCACATCTTTTAAGTTTTGGAAAAAATTAAATAAATCCTCAAATTAAAAAAATGATAAGAATATTTTTTTATAGAATACTAAGGATATTTTTATTTTTTTACAGTACCATTCATAAAAATATGATTATCTTAAACTAAAAAAAATAATGTATTACCTTAAAAATGAGATGAATTTAGTTTAAGATTTTTATATTATTAAGTTAATTGTACTTGGGTTGAATTGAGTTAGATCATATTTTAGTTCACATTGGTCACTCAATTCAATTTTAATTGGATTTATCAAATTAAAACTAATTCAATTTAACTCAAAAAAAATAAAAATTTATGCTTTTAGTCCGTAAATTTGTGCCAATGTTCCTCAACCTTTTTTTATTAAGGTTTTTAGTGCATAAATTTATATTTGATCGGTCAATGTCACTCAACTTTTTTCCATTAAGGTTTTTAGTTGTTAAACTTTTGAAAATTAAAATTTCATTTTTAATTCTTAAAATATCATTAAATAAATAAAAATAATGGGTTCAAACTTTTATTCAAAGACTAAAAACTAAAATTTTTAAAAGTTTAAGACCTTGATTAATCAAATGAAAGTTTAATGACTAAAAATCTTAATGGAAAAAGATTGAAGGATCTTAATTAGTTAAACAAAAATTTAGACATTAAAACCGAATTTAAAAAAAATTAAAGAATAAAAACTTAGTTAACCCTAAAAAAAACACTTTTCGCTGCTGTAACATAACTCAAACTTATTGAAAAAGACTATCTCTTTATAAAATCACAAGTGCATAATGAGGGCAAGAAAGTGTAAAACAAATAAAAAAAATTAGTGAGCAAACCCATAAACATATCAAAAGAGAAGATTAAAAAATAAATTAAAATAAACGCCTTGATGGGATAAAAGAATTACCATAAGATAATATCTCTCACTCTTAGACAGCAAAACCTTTGAGATAGAAAGTACTACGCCTAGAAAAAGAACAAACCCAGAAACTCAACAAAATTAAATTTTTATGAAGAACTTAGATTTATTTAATATACCATTAATGATAAAATTGTGTAGAAAATAAATATAATTTGTATTCGAAGCAAATTTTACGAAGCACGATAATACGACACGTGCATTCCGAAGCTTAAAAGCTTCTCTTTAAGTGTCAAATGTATTCTGAACCTTTTAACGGATTCTCAGATTTATAATTATGGATTTGCAAGAATTTCAAATTAATACTGATAGATAATTTCTTGATTAAAATAGTGTTGATTGATCAATTTATTTAATATACCATTAATGACAAAATTGTGTAGAAAATAAGTCTGATTTGTATCTGAACTAAATCTTATGAAGCACCATCGACACGTGTACTCCGAAGCTTGAAAGTTTCTCTTAAAATGTCACGTGTATTCTAAACTTTTGAAGGGATTTTCAAATTTATAATTATAGATAGATTTCTCGGGTAAAATTTCAGTATTTTACATCACCCTTTTAAAAAAGAAATAAAAAAGAAAACCTAAACATTTAACGTTCAATAAAAAAAAATATGGTACATAAAATAAATAAAAAATTTACCACGTGAGAGAAGAAGATTTCCCTGTGGAACATCATCTTACGGTTAATTTTATAAATTTCTTTTGATGTATTGTAAGATATTTTATGTTATAATTGTTTGGTAAATTTTAAGCATTTTACATCACGCTTTTCAATAAGAAATTGAAAATAAAATCTAAGTTCGTCAAGTTAAAAAATAAAAATTAAATTCATAATATATATATATATATATATATATGAAAAAACCTTTCAATGACTTCTATAAGAAAATATAAAAAAATCAAAGTGATATATCAATTCAAGACTTGTATAAAAAAGGAAATAAAAAATTCAAATGTAAATCATATTCACTTTTACAACTTCTTCAGATAAAAAATAAAAAAGAAGTCATATTATTTTTTGACTAGTAAAAAATAAAAAATAAAACAAGTCATAAATATAGTTATGATTTTGTAAAAGAAAATAATTAAGATATATAAAAATACAAGTCGTGTTTACATAAATTTTTTATTTTTCATTCAATTGTGTTTTCCAGCCACAGCTTACATGTTTTGGGGGAAAAAATTCGCAACCTACCAATTTCGTTAATTAGTAAAAAGATTACACCATTGAAGGATAAAAAAAAAGCCAGTTGTATCGTTATGATAAACAGGTTAGAAAGCAATAGTTTTTTTTTCGAACAGCTAAAAATTATAATCATTAAAAGCAAGGTACAAGTCACAAGTTATAGCACCTACCAAGCCAAAATGTTACAGGAGCATATTTAGAGAACAAGAAACCAAACCGGCTCCACTTTGTCAACATAAAGGGCCATTAGTACAAATCCTTTCCCCCATCTAGTGTGATCCAACAAACTTACTGTGCTCACATTATTATATAACCATCCCCATCAGTCATCATTCCCAACTACACTCTCACGAGCCCCCTGCATCATGTTCCCCTCCACAGAATTTAATGCATCTTTGGTGTTAGCATGCCATTGTAATTGCTCCATGCATGCAGGTTCCACATCTAATTTCCATACTTATAGGCTGAAATTGAACCCCTCCATGATTTGCATATGCAATCATCAAACTCGTGTGGGGTTTTGGACTTATCATTGATTAGCTGCCATATAGCCCTTATCATCGCCACCCACACTGACCACCACACAGTCTTGACCTCAACACTCCTTAGGTCCCCGTTCGGTTGTTTTTCTTGTTTTTAATTTTGAAATTTTAAAAAAATAAAATTAATTTTAGTTTTGAGTTTATATTTATATTTTAGTTTTAGTTTTTAAAAACATGTTTCAAATTAAATATAAACAAAACGAGTTAATCATTTTATCTTATCTTATTCTATTATAAATAGAGGTGGTAGAGGTAGCGGATGGGAGTGAAGACAATAACGATAGTGGCAATAGTGGTGATGTTGGTGGAATGGTGGTAGTGGAATAGTGACGATAATGATAGTTACAATGGTGGTGAAATGATGATGGTGACAATAGTAACGGTGGAATGATGATTATGATGTTTTAAAACCTGAACGGACCCATTTGATCAGATCGATTCAACCACTCGGAGGTCTGGTCGGGTCAAGTTGTTTATTAGATCGATCATGCATTGAACTTGGTGTAACTAGGTATGACCCAATCGGGTTTGTGGTTAAATCAATGACTCACTGACCTAGGTTAGATCACACCCAATGAAGGAAACATGCTGGGTATAAAATTTTAATTTTTTCTATAAAAGTCGAGTCATAAGGGTCAATTAGTGATCCACTGATTTGACTATTGCTGCAATGACCAAATGTCTTGACCGGATCAATCACTAATTTGATTTTTAAAATTATGGGTGGTGGTGGGGTGAAATAGTAACAACAACAGTGATAACGAGAATGAAGACAACATAATATAATGATAATGATGGTGACAATAAAGGTGAAATGGTGGTGACAACATTGACAATAGTAGTGGCGATAATAGTGGTAGAATGATGATGAGAGTGACAGTGACAATGGTGATGGGTGGAATAGTGGTAACCACAACAACAACAATGATGAAAACAATAAAATGGTGACAATCATGGCTTTAAACATCCCCTCAACATCGCCTTCACCTCCCCGAACCATACTTAACGTTTATTCCACAACTCATCAATAAAATAGGATATTACATTTACATAAGATATATAGAAGGTTGTCATTTTTAATTGAATAATTTTTATATAAAAAAACTCACGATTGGTCTTATAAAAAAAATGAAAAAGAAGAAAATATATTTCGCGAGTAGAACAAAATTGGCAAATATTAATTGGAGAAAAAAAAACATAACTAAGAAAAAAAAAGAACTTTAGCCAATCCGATCAATCATGTGCCAGATTGACTACTAATCCAATTTTCACAACTAATTAAATAAGTCAATATATATTTATTGGTTTTATTATTTTTTTATCCCTTAAAATTTTTAGTTTTTTTATTTTATTTTAAGTTTCTAAATTATTTATTTATTTATTTTGAATCTATTAAATTATATTTTTGTCCAAACTTTTACTAGTTCTTTAACTTTTTTTTCTATCTTTAGTTTTAGTTCCTTAAAAGGACTAAAAATAAGAGAAAAAAGAAAAGAGACTAAAAACAAAATTAAAAAAATTCAATAATTAAAAATAGAAATTTTTAAAAGTTTATGGGTTGAAAAGATGGTAAATCCTAATTTATTTTAAACAATTTCATAAGGTAAATCCGCATTAAACGTTTTTTTCACAGAATGTATACATGCATGCATGGAATAACTTTAATTTTTTAAAATACATACCCAAATAATATAGAAATTAATTTAACCGTTATATATAAAGAAGAAATATCATGTTAAATATCAATTTACCTTGAAAATAAGGAAACTCACTGTGTTCTGCCATATGAAATTACATTTTTTTGGTGTGGTAGACATGAAATTACATATGCGCCTGCTTCTTCTGCTCCTCCACTATTCATATGCGCCTGCTTCTTCTGCCCCTCATTTATTCATCCGAAGAAAACAGGCTAGCTTAACAAAATTTGTAAGCTACATATGTAACTTTTTCTCACAATGCATCTAAATTTGCACCCTGGCATCCACGCTGAGCTTCCCAGGTCGAAAGCTTTTTCCTGTCCTTAGCAATATACGGCGATACACTGATACTAAAAGCTCACTTTCACATAAGGGTGACGAAAATGTGGTAGAAAATAGTAGTCAGACTCAAAAGATAATAATAAAAGATTACGTGTCAAACTTGCAAGAATATGATATGATGATGATAGTGGAAGCATTTGGAACAACAAGATGTGAGAGTATTTAAGAAGTGTCCACCCAAAGCAAGGAAACTATGCAGCAAGGCATACTCCTATTAATTAGACTTGTACCTTCCATGGCAGTGGACCCGTTAAGCTATTCTTGAATACTCTCATATATTGTTGTTCTATAAATGCTTCCACAGCCACCATAATCTAATCATCTTGCAAGTTTGATACATAACTTTTCATTATCTTTGGAGTTTGACGACCACTAGTTTCTGACATTGTCATCATCGGCCTCAATATGATAGCGAGCTTTTGGTGTATGTGAATTGCCCTACAATGGCAGGGACAACAAGCTTTTCTACCCGGGAAGCTTAACGTGGATACCAGTAGATGAAGATCATAATCTGTGGCAAGCATGAGGGCATACATGTTATATACTATTGTATATTTGTGTTGGTTGATAGTGAATATGGTGAAGGATGAGGTTGAGATGGGATTTTGTTTATGATTAGCTGAGGGGGATGAAATGAGCTAGATAAAACTTGAAATTTGATTCTCTGTGCTTCAAATTCAAGTTGAGCACATTTAATGTCCAATTTGCCATGTGATTCACATTGAGAGCGTCCTTCGAAAGATCACCATCATAGTTTTAAAAGGTGTTCACTATCATCTGACAGCATGGTATCCTTCCCATTTTTAAACGACATACTTATATAAGAAAACCCCAAATAGACCCTGTGCTTGTTCTTACATAGTTACATGTAGAAACAGTCTAACATGTAACCTATATTTAGAGATATACAGCAATGGTACTAGTAGTAGCCAAGTAGGTCCTTGTACTGTAGTAAGTATAAATGTTTATCAGTCATCTTTAAGAAGATAGGGTCTGGACCAAAGTAGGAGGTCCCTATACCCTCGTCCTTTTGTGCTGCTTTTAATTAAAAACAGGAAAATAATACATTATATACATGGACCAATTCACATGATACTTAATACTTTAGGAGAGAAAGCACAAGAAGTATATGTATGATACAAATTTCTTAAAATGCATTTAAGATGTAACTTATTAACTTATTTTTTCTAAAAAAAATAAATAGGTGTAATTAAGTATGATACTTAGTCATATATTATATGAAGATACTCTTATTCTATTCACTTTAATTATTAACATTCATAATTTTTCTCGACATATTTCTTCTTATGATATTTTATCAACTATTAGATCTATATATTTTTTTTAATCTCTTTCTTTCATAAATATTAAATATAGGTTATTTGGTGTCTGTGTCGGATTTTCTTAAAGTAAAAAAAATAGTATTATTAATAAGGGTGTGGCTAACAGGTGTTTTTAGGGTTCTAGTTAGAATTAAAAATAACATTTTTTTTTTTGTTAAACTCATATAACTCATATAAAGATATAAAAGAATTTAATTTTATGTATCTTAATCAAAAAATGTTTTTATATGACTAAATGTTACTTTCCTTCTTTTATCTTTTAGTGTTTTATTTTTTATTTGA
This sequence comes from Glycine max, assembly GCF_000004515.6. Lineage (NCBI taxonomy): Eukaryota > Viridiplantae > Streptophyta > Magnoliopsida > Fabales > Fabaceae > Glycine > Glycine max. The sequence continues at coordinate 6,298,620 of NC_016088.4, read as the reverse complement.
TATAGTAAGTTTTAAAAGTTTTATTTTGATCCATTATATTTTTGAAGAATTTTGTTTGGATCCTGCATCTTTTTTGACTAAAACATTAAATATGTTAATAGAAAAGTATGACATGTACATTAATGTTGATTAAAATAATGAAATGACATATTAATTGAAATGATGTTGTTTTGAATAATTTTATTTTGATTTTTTATGTTTTTAAATTATTTCATTTCAGTACTTAAGTTTTTTAAATACTTTATTTTGGTCTATCTAGTTTGTAAAATGATATATTTTGGTCCTAAAAATTATATATGATGCTAAAGTCTAGGGAATATAATTGAAAACATTCTACCAAAATTATTTTTCGTTAGATGTGTTAGATATTGTAATGTATTTATTATTTACAATTTTTTAACATTACTAATTACCTTATGTGGTGTTTGAAAATCATTTTAAAGTTAAACACATTAGTCATGTGTATATCTGGACATAAGTAAGTCAATAATTAATGCTAATAAAAATAAAAATAATAAATACGTTACAATATTCACACAAAAACAAACCTAGTAGCCTAATGTTATGTTATATCAATTTCCACTTTCTTCTTTATACTAGGTAAGATGCTACCCTTCCCAAAATGTGGCTTTGGCAACTCTCCGCGATATTTGCTTAGGAAAGTGTTTTCCTGAGAAATAAAATTAAATATTAAACATTTATTGATCATTAAAAATAAAAAAAATTCAAATCAGAATTTTTTTCACAAATCAAATCAGACATTATTAATATCTTTTTTAAATCTTTTTTTTATATTTTTATGGAACAATTTAATCTGTATTTAAACCGTTTAGAATAAATTAAATTTATAAATGAATTTTTAAATACACATTATAATTAATTTTAGTATAAACAATAAAAAAAATTAAGTATATTTTTAGATATTTATTTTGTTATAGATTAAATTTACAGAAAATAAAATTTTATTATATTTTTCGTATATAATATTTTAATAATTACTTTTATCATAAAAAGGTTTGAATATCTTTTTTAATATAAAAATTCATTAATTTGAAAAAATTATAATTTAATCTCAAAAAATTAATTAATTTTAAATCAAAATAATAATGATACTCCTTGATTTCATGATTTATGGACATATATTTTAGAATTTAAAACTTGAGTTACACGATGCCCATTAATTGCGACAAATTTCCTTCAAATCTAATATTTTGGTAAAAATTATATTTTAAATATGAAAACAGGATCGGTTTATTAAATATTTTTCGTTACCATTAAACATTCAAATTATAATATAGACATGCAAAAAATTTGATTATAAGAATTTAAATTTAATTATAGCGGAACAAATGTTTAAAATAGAAAAAATAATAATTACAGTTTTGTGCACCATTAAGTCACCGAAATTTATGTGTCTTAGTAGGAATCTATCTACAATTATAAATTTAATAATTCTTAAACAGCTCCGGATGATCCGTAATGAAATCAGGTAACTCCTCACAAAATGGTGCTTTGGAATGCGAGCCAACAAAATGGAGTGTATATCCAAACACGCCCGAAGACATCAATATCTATATACTAAAATTGAAGTATGTGAAAAATACTGAAATACCCATGGCTGAGAGCTTGACAGCTGGTCAAAATTTTGTTTTTTTGGTCAAAATACCCATAGCTGAGAGCTTGACACCTGTCCAAATTTTTTGTTTTTTGGTCATTTATGCCCTTCTAGGTTGGGTTGGTTTTCTGTCACCTTGCTGCCATGTGTTATTTTATGGTTCTATGATTATGATTTTAAGCCACGTAGCTTGGTGTGTTGTTGAGTGATTAGATTGCCGTTTGCAGTTTTGGTGGTTGGTGGTGTACGTGGCTTCTTTGTAGCGTTTTTTACTTCTTTCACTAGCAAGTTCCAAGCTGCTGATTGCATTTGTTTCACTTTTTTCATTTGTTTTTAGTTGGCTTTCGTCTTCAATATAACTGTTCTGTTGTTTAGGATTTTGGCGTGAGGCTGTGATTTCCAGTTCGTGATTTCCGTTCTTCTGTGGTTGAAGGTTCGAGTGCATGTTTATGTTCTTCTAGCACGTGTTCTGTTCTATTCTTTATTGTTCACACATTCTTGCTTTTCTTTTTGTTGGCCTGCATTTGTCAGTTGTTCTTTGGATTGCATTTACGTGGTTTTGGATTGATCGTATTATTCCTTTAGAGCTATAATTGTTTGGTTCTGTTTTTTTGCTTTTTTGCTGAGCTGGCTTTTTTGTTTTTTGTCTCTTATCACTGGCTTCGATGGTTGGATTGTATTTACATGGTTTTTGGTTAATCATATTATTGTTCGTCTATTGTGCATATGTGTTTTTTGATTAACCATATTATTGTTTGTGTGTTGTGCATGTGTGATTTTGTCATGTTTTTGTTGTTTGGTGATTTTGGTTTCTGCATGTTTATGTTGCTCTGGCACGTGTTCTGTTCTGTTTTTTATTATTTACAAATTCTTAGTTTTCTTTTTGTTGTCTTTCATTTGTCTGTTATTGTTCGTTGGATTGATTGATAGTGTAATACTTTTTGTGGTATGTTGGCATTGATGGAAATCTTATTGCATGTGTGGTTTAAGGATGGGTTGGTATTCTGTTTTCCAAAAGCTGAACTTTGTTGTGTTTATTTTCGGCCTTTCTATTTGTTTGTTGATGGTTGCAATATTATTTGTTCAGAGATATAATTTTTGTTTCTGCTTCTCTGCTATTTGCTGATTTGGCTTTTCTTTTTTGGTTCAGGTTGTTGCATGTATTGGCTTAGTAGTTCAACGAATAGTATCATAGTTTTTATGGTATTTTGTCATTCATTGCTTATCAGTATTGCATGTCTCATTT